>NC_079432.1:845164-883195 GCF_026213295.1 Gadus chalcogrammus
AGCTAGGAGTGAATGAGGAGTCATGTATTCATTTAGAAGTGAGGACGATAACAACCGAAGAAGACATAATCAGGCTGAACTCTATGAACGATTAAGTGAGTCTGAATGTCTACCTCGGTCTGTGTCTCACTCCGTCTCTCCGTGTCTCAGTCTCTAGCTTGCTCTTCCATTATTAAATGCTTCAAGTACCCCCCCCCCCCCCCCCCCACACACACACACACGAGAGACCAAGCCGTGACATTAAATAAAGATGTCATTTATTGTTGAAACCATCTGCTCATGCAATAACAGGAATGAGGATAATGCAGCCGCCGATGGGAGGGTCTGAGTTCAACGGTGTGCAGAGGAAGATGAGACAGAAGGGAGCTGAAGGCGTCCACTCAAACAGGTGGATATGAGGAGGAGGAGGAGGAGGAGGGGGAGACATCTCATCTGATGCTTCACAGAGCACCACAACGCACCGTTTATTCAGACAGCGGGGACTGGAGATGGAGGGGGAGGGGGGGGGGTATACATGAGAGGGAACCCACTGAGGAAGGAGTGATGAGGAGGAGGAGGAGATGAGGGGATGAAGGACTAGCCCTGCTTTAGAGGCGACTGAGTGATGTCTCGGTCACCTAGTCTCAGCTGGGTCTCGGAGGAATGGTTCAAATTGGCGCACCCCCCAAAACAACTCAATAAAAACAAAGAAGAAGATGGTCCAAACTTGGAGTAGGAATGTCAGAAGACTCTTTAAAAATATAGATATACATTTATATAGCTTTATATAGGACTTCCAGAAGACATGAAGATACTTGAATCTAAACTCCCAATACACGTGATGTGGATTCTTTACAACAGGCACAGTAGTGTTGGTAGAAAACACAGACAATACAAAAAACAAGACACCCAATCGTATTGTTGCCCACCGTAGCGTCGCAACTGGGCTAGTAGTGTTAGCCAAGCTAGCAGTTTTAGCCAGGCCAGAAGTGTTAGCCAAGCAGGCCGTGTTAGCCAAGCTAGCCGTGTTAACCAAGCTAGCCGTGTTAGCCAAGCTGGCCGTATTAGCCAAGCTAGCCGTGTTAGCCAAGCTGGCCGTATTAGCCAAGCTAAGTGTGTCAGACAGGCTAACCATGCTAGCCAAGCTAGCCATGCTCATTGCATCAGACAGGCTAGCAGCAGTAGAGGCGCTAGGCCGGCGAGGCCCCCCCCCCCCCGCTGGAGTCGTGTCGTGTGATTATCTTAGAGGCTAACGACATCTCATTTAATTTTTTATAAAAATGCGCCCCCAAAACAAACGAGCTAATCTGTCAGTAGTATGGAGACTCCGCCCCCTGCCTCACACCCGGAGCGTTCCCATGGTTACGGGCCGAGCATCTCTTTTAGGAATGGCAGAAAGAGGAAATACATCTTGAAGCTCTAGTTAGAAAAAACAACTATATGTGCAAAAGGTAATTGTTACAGATGTGGGAGAATAATTCATATTTATATAGAAACACCAATCACAGAGGGCCTCCCGCGGGTTGGTCACCGCCCTCCTCCTCCTTGATTGGTTAAAAGGCTAGCAGGTGACCTGGAAGCTGGATGCTGATTAGAGGCTGACTTCACGTCAACTGGACCGCCCGCTTTAGCTTCTCTATTTCCATCTGAGACAGACAGACAGACAGACAATTCAGCAATTATATTTCTTATTATAAATAACACTAGCGCACTATGCATTAAGGCAACTTCAGCGTGTTTAGCTAGCTCCTGCTACATTAAGGTAGCTCATGCTACATTAAGCTAGCACAAGCCCTACAGCTAGCATACTGCCTCGCTAGCGTTTATCTAGTTACATGATGCTAGCGTCTAGGAGTTTGTTACCATGGAGATCATTGTTACCATGGTGACAGAGGTTTTTGTTACCACTGCGATGGAGATGTTTGTCACAATTGGGATGGGGATGTTTGTTACCTGCAGTGTCAGCCTCTTCAACCTCTCCTCGTCCAGCTCAGCTCGGAGCAACGCCATCTCCTTCCTACACACACACACACACACACACACACACACACACACACACACACACACACACACACACACACACACACACACACACACACACACACACACACACACACACACTTAGTTACAACTCAAAACTCACCTGTTCAAACTCGCACACAACGTCTAACGTGATTGTTTGTTTGTTTTGTTTCGTCTTGTTTTTGTTTTATTTATTTTTTATGTTTATTTATTTATTTTTCCCACCATTTCTTTTTTTTTTATTTAAACGATTTATGATGACTATATGCTCTGTAAGGTGACCATGGGTGTCTTGAAAGGCGCCTCTAAATTAAATGTATTATTATTATTATTATTAGTTCAAAACATCATGCAAGGAAAGATTTTCTTAACATGTAGCATGACCTTCACTCTAGACCTTCACTCTGGACCGTCACTCTGGAACGTCACTCTAGACCTTCACTCTAGACCTTCACTCTGGACCTTCACTCTGGACCTTCACTCTGGACCTTCACTCTGGACCTTCACTCTGGACCTTCACTCTGGACCTTCACTCTGGACCTTCACTCTGGACCTTCACTCTGGACCTTCACTCTGGACCTTCACTCTGGACCTTCACTCTGGACCTTCACTCTAGACCTTCACTCTAGACCTTCACTCTGGACCTTCACTCTGGACCGTCACTCTGGACCGTCACTCTGGACCGTCACTCTAGACCTTCACTCTGGACCTTCACTCTGGACCTTCACTCTGGACCTTCACTCTAGACCTTCACTCTAGACCTTCACTCTAGACCTTCACTCTAGACCTTCACTCTGGACCTTCACTCTGGACCTTCACTCTGGACCTTCACTCTGGACCTTCACTCTAGACCTTCACTCTAGACCTTCACTCTAGACCTTCACTCTGGACCTTCACTCTGGACCTTCACTCTGGACCTTCACTCTGGACCTTCTAGTCACTCTAGACCTATTAGTCCCTCTAGACCTTCACTCTGGACCTTCATTCTAGACCTTCACTCTAGACCTTCTAGTCCCTCTAGACCTTCACTCTAGACCTTCTAGTCCCTCTAGACCTTCACTCTAGACCTTCTAGTCACTCTAGACCTTCACTCTAGACCTTCTAGTCCCTCTAGACCTTCACTCTAGACCTTCTAGTCCCTCTAGACCTTCCGGGCCGGTTCTCCTTACGTCTGCTGGTTCTTGATGAGGTCCACGGACATCAGCAGGTCCCTCATCTGGTTCCTCATTTCCTCCATCTGGGAGCCCAGGTCCTCAGCCTCCAGCCGGCCCCTGGGGGGGGCCTCACGCCTGGGGGAGGCCAGGGAGGGGGCATCGGCCCAGGGAGCGGACGCCCCCTCCCCCCTGGACTCTGTAGTGGCCGGGCTGGGCTTCAGGAACCCTGCTGGGGGGCCGGCGATGGAGCTCATAGAAGGCTGTGTGGAGGAGAGAGAGAGAGAGAGACAGAGAGAGAGACAGAGACAGAGACAGAGACAGAGAGACAGAGACAGAGAGACAGAGAGAGAGAGAGAGAGAGAGACAGAGAGAGAGAGACAGAGAGAGAGACAGAGAGAGAGACAGAGAGAGACAGAGAGCGAGAGAGAGAGAGAGAGAGAGAGAGAGCGAGAGAGAGAGAGAGAGAGAGAGAGAGAGAGAGAGAGAGAGAGAGAGAGAGAGAGCGAGAGAGAGAGAGAGAGAGCTCATTATCCAGGATCATAAAAATCTAAATTGCCGGAGCAGTTTAAAAACAAAACAAAATAAATAGCACAAAGTTAGCCGTTAATATTAAAAGTGAGGCAAGGAAGGAGCAGAGTAGGCATCTAGGAGGAGAGGAGGAGAGAGGAGGCATCATAGAGGAGAGGAGAAGAGGAGTTATCTGGGAGGAGAGGAGAAGAGGAGGGAGGAGGCATCTGGGAGGAGAGGAGAAGAGGAGGGAGGAGGCATCTGGGAGGAGAGGAGGGAGGAGGGAGGAGGCATCTGGGAGGAGAGGAGGGAGGAGGCATCTGGGAGGAGAGGAGGGAGGAGGCATCTGGGAGGAGAGGAGGGAGGAGGGAGGAGGCATCTGGGAGGAGAGGAGGGAGGAGGCATCTGGGAGGAGAGGAGGGAGGAGGCATCTGGGAGGAGAGGAGAAGAGGAGGGAGGAGGCATCTGGGAGGAGAGGAGGGAGGAGGCATCTGGGAGGAGAGGAGAAGAGGAGGGAGGAGGCATCTGGGAGGAGAGGAGGAAGGAGGCATCTGGGAGGAGAGGAGGGAGGAGGCATCTGGGAGGAGAGGAGGGAGGAGTTATCTGGGAGGAGAGGAGAAGAGGAGGGAGGAGGCATCTGGGAGGAGAGGAGGAGAGGAGGGAGGAGGCATCTGGGAGGAGAGGAGAAGAGGAGGGAGGAGGCATCTGGGAGGAGAGGAGGAGAGGAGGGAGGAGGCATCTGGGAGGAGAGGAGGCGTCTGTACCTTCTTGGTGTCTGATAGTTTCGGCTTGGTCTCCTCCTGCTCCTCCTCCTTATTGGCCTGAGAACACACACACACACACACACACACACACACACACACACACACACACACACACACACACACACACACACACACACACACACACACACACACACACACACACACACACACACACACACACACACACACACACACACCTTATTGTCTGATGGCAGCTAGCAAGCCGATCACGCGCCTCCAAACCTTTTGTCCTCAGGCTGCCCGTAATTATGTTCCGTCAGGATAATTAAGGCCTTTCCTTCTTCCTTCGAACCGACCTCAGTAGAGGAAGGCTTCACTTAACTGTAAACACGGGGACCGTTTCAATGATCTCTGCAATAGGAGGAACCATAACATCTACATTTTACATTTAGGGGATTTTGCTGATGCCCTATCCAAAGTGACTGACCACCATTCAACCACACGCCGACGGCAGAGTCAGCCACGCAGGGCGACAGCCGGCTCGTCTGGAGCAGTCAGGGTGAGGCGTCTTGCTCAGGGACACCTCCACACCCAGCTAGGAGGAGCCGGGGATCGAACCGGCAACCTCCCGGTGACCACGTGAGCCACATGGCGTTGTCACGCCAAATTTGTACCGGGTGCCAAATTTGTACCGGGCACGTCATCCATTGTTCCCGGATATAGGCATAACCATAACCTTGTTGACTCTTTCATTGATCCCACGGAAGAACCGACGGCCCCTTCAGCCAGACGGAAGAGACCTGTACCGTGACTAACCACCTGTACCCTACTAACTAACCACCTGTACCCTACTAACTAACCACCTGTACCCTACTAACTAACCACCTGTAACCTACTAACTAACCATCTGTACCCTACTAACTAACCACCTGTAACCTACTAACTAACCACCTGTACCCTACTAACTAATGTTTGAAGGGTGCTTTACCACAGCACTGGACCTCAGGGCTGAGCTCGCCTGGGAACACTCGTTACTGTGTTCTTTTTTACGTGGTCGGTTTTGGCTCTAGTTATTGGTTCCGATGATGCATTGATCAACGTTTCCAAATGCAAAACTCCTTAAATAAATCAATACCAATACTGGAGTAAAGGTATCTGCTAGTGTTGGTTAACAGGTGCATGGGCAGGAGTGGTCAAACTGAAGACATTCTGAGCTTTTTGGAGATAATAACAAGCTGGACTCAAACTGCAAAGGGACTTTCTAATCAGCGTTTTAACACAGTTATGTTTTAATTGAGTGCGAGTTGAATTGAGTGGTTTGAGTTATCGGTGAATGCTTGCCCTGTGTGGGTCCCTTGGCGGTTGCAGAACGGTGTTGGACCCTACATTGTGTCTTTGTTCTTACTGAATTTCCTAATTTAAATATAGCATACAAGCAATTAACTTGCGTGAGAGCGAGAGAGAGAGAGAGAGAGTGAGGTTGTGTAGGAGTGAGTGAGTGATTGTAGTTGTCTGTGTGAGTGTAGCTCTATGTGTTTGTGTGTGTGTTGAGGGTGAGGCAGTGCAGTTTTGTGTGTAAGTGAGCGATTGAGTGTGTGTGTGTGTGTGTGTGTGTGTGTGTGTGTGTGTGTGTGTGTGTGTGTGTGTGTGTGTGTGTGTGTGTGTGTGTGTGTGTGTGTGTGTGTGTGTGTGTGTGTGTGTGTGTGTGTGTGTGTGTGTGTGTGTGTGTGCGCGCACCTGTCCTCCAGCGTGCCCTGGGAGCCTGCGACCGATCATCTTGGGCCTGTTGGCTGTGGGGTGAGAGAGCTTCTCTGAAGAGGCCGAGAGAGCATCAAAACTCATCAGGTCTGGAGAGAGGGAGAGGGGGGGGGGGGGGGGGGAATGAGGGAGGAAGGGAGGGAGATGGGGAGAGACAGATTGAGAGAGAGTAAAAGACAGAATACTGATAAGACGATGGGAAGACGAAGACGAATGATTCCATCATCCATTCCAACCCTCTCTCTCTCTCTCTAAACCTCCAACTGATTCTCTACCTCCATCTCTCTCTGGAACTAGCTGGAGGCTAGTGGGAGGCTAGCTGGAGTCTAGCTGGAGGCTAGTGGGAGGCTAGCTGGAGGCTAGTTGGAGTCTAGCTGGAG
The DNA here is from genome assembly GCF_026213295.1 of Gadus chalcogrammus. NCBI lineage: Eukaryota > Metazoa > Chordata > Actinopteri > Gadiformes > Gadidae > Gadus > Gadus chalcogrammus. The sequence continues at coordinate 851,690 of NC_079432.1, forward strand.
GCTAGCTGGAGGCTAGCTGGAGTCTAGCTGGAGTCTAGCTGGAGGCTAGCTGGAGGCTAGCTGGAGTCTAGCTGGAGGCTAGTTGGAGGCTAGCTGGAGGCTAGCTGGAGGCTAGTTGCAGGATCTCTGGAGGCTAGTTGGAGGCTAGCTGGAGGCTGGCTAGAGGCTAGTTGGAGGCTCTCCGGAGGCTAGTTGGAGGCTAGCTGGAGGCTAGTTCGAGTCTAACTGGAGGCTAGCTGGAGGCTAGTTGGAGGATCTCTGGAGGCTAGTTGGAGGCTAGAAGGAGGCTGGCTAGAGGCTAGTTGGAGGCTCTCCAGAGGCTAGTTGGAGGCTAGCTGGAGGCTAGTTCGAGTCTAACTGGAGGCTAGTTGGAGGCTAGCTGGAGGCTAGTTGGAGGCTCTCTGGAGGCTAGTTGGAGGCTAGTTGGAGGCTAGCTGGAGGCTGGTTGGAGGCTAGTTGGAGGCTAGTTGGAGGCTAGCTGGAGGCTGGCTGGAGGCTAGTTGGAGGCTCTCTGGAGGCTAGTTGGAGGCTAGTTGGAGGCTAGCTGGAGGCTGGTTGGAGGCTAGTTGGAGGCTAGTTGGAGGCTAGCTGGAGGCTGGCTGGAGGCTAGTTGGAGGCTCTCTGGAGGCTAGTTGGAGGCTAGTTGGAGGCTAGCTGGAGGCTAGTTGGAGTCAAACTGGAGGCTAGTTGGAGGCTAGCTGCAAACTAGCCAGAGGCCTGTTGAACACAGATCCAGTTTAACCGTGATCTAATCATGGCATTACAATCACGATATAATCATGCGTGATTACATGCATGGTTATGCTGCACTGGGACCTGCGAACCCAGGCCTCCGTACCTTCCTTTACCCACAACCCCCTGCTGTGGGGATCTGAGCGAGTCAGGCAGTGGGGGGGGGGGGCGGCTACCATCCCTCCTGCTGAGACCCCCCCCCCCCCCACTGAGGACGTCACATGACGTCCTCAGTGGGGGGCCCGGAGAGACGCTGGCCTGTTCCGGGAGTGCAGATAAGCAGATAAGCAGATAAGAGGCCGTGGGGTAACGAGGAGGCGCAGGGAGGCCCGGCCGGGGCCAGCTGACGCCTTTACCCCGGGGCCAAACAACATTCAGAGCATGCCATTGGCCGTGAATAAACCCACTCTTCAACCCCAGCAGAGTTTCTGAGGAGCGCAACCAGACATTAATCAGTTATTTTTATGCAAGTTCTGAGAAATCAAATGACCTCCAGAAAACCCATGATAATCAGCAGAGCACCAAGTAAATCTGTCCCTCTGTGGGGAGTATGTGATGTTAGAGGTCACCTCCAGTTTGTAGAAGGTATGTGATGTTAGAGGTTATCTCTACATTCTGTACAGTATGTGATGCTAGATGCTAGCTCTAGTCTGTGATGCTAGCTCTAGTCTGTGATGCTAGCTCTAGTCTGTGATGCTAGATGCTAGCTCTAGTCTGTGATGCTAGCTCTAGTCTGTGATGCTAGCTCTAGTCTGTGATGCTAGATGTTAGCTCTAGTCTGTGATGTTAGCTCTAGTCTGTGATGCTAGATGCTAGCTCTAGTCTGTGATGCTAGATGCTAGCTCTAGTCTGTGATGCTAGCTCTAGTCTGTGATGCTAGATGTTAGCTCTAGTCTGTGATGCTAGCTCTAGTCTCTGATGATAGATGTTAGCTCTAGTCTGTGATGCTAGCTCTAGTCTGTGATGCTAGCTCTAGTCTGTGATGCTAGATGCTAGCTCTAGTCTGTGATGTTAGCTCTAGTCTGTGATGCTAGCTCTAGTCTCTGATGCTAGATGTTAGCTCTAGTCTGTGATGTTAGCTCTAGTCTCTGATGCTAGCTCTAGTCTGTGATGCTAGCTCTAGACTGTGATGCTAGATGTTAGCTCTAGTCTGTGATGTTAGCTCTAGTCTCTGATGCTAGATGCTAGCTCTAGTCTGTGATGCTAGATGTCTCCTCTCCTTACCGCTCTCGGGACTCTTCTCAGCCCAGTCTCCAGAGGTGGTCCTGGGCTTGGGGAAGACCAGAGGCTCCAGGTCCGACTTGGGCCTCAGGGAACCCACCTCTCCATTGTGTCTACAGAAGAGAAGAGGCCTTGGTACCATACCTAACCATCCATAACCTGCTTACTAACCACCTTTAACATACTCACTAACCACCTGTACCCTACTAACAAACCACCTGTGATCTACTCACTAACCACCTGTACCCTACTAACAAACCACCTGTACCCTACTCACTAACCATCTGTACCCTACTCACTAACCACCTGTACCCTACTCACTAACCATCTGTACCCTACTCACTAACCACCTGTACCCTACCAACTAACCACCTGTACCCTACTAACTAACCACCTGTACCCTACTAACTAACCACCCCTAACCTGAGCACTGTTCCCAAGCAGGGCTCTGGTGGGGGTCACTGGTTTGAGCTGGTTTGAGCTGGTTTGAGGTCCATGTCTTCCTGTAGTGGGGGTCTCACTTGGTGACGGTGGGGGGAGGGGTTCCAGGGGTCACGGCGGTGCTGGGGGTCAGCGCGGGGCTGGAGGTCATGGAGGTCAGGGGTTTGTCCGGTCTCTTGGGGGGCGCCCCACTCAGACGGTGCTTCAGCGGAAGGGGGAGGGGCTTCTTGGAGACCAGGGGGGCGGCGGGCTTGGAGGGCTTGAGGTCCACTGGAGAACACACACACACACACACACACACACACACACACACACACACACACACACACACACACACACACACACACACACACACACACACACACACACACACACACACACACACACACACACACACACACACACACACACACACACGTCCAAAAGGCCTATTGTGTTTAGCGATGGTTACAGTAACCCTGCTATATAATAAACAAATGAGTCAAACTTCTTGGTTATTCAAGGACAATACACAGATTAATGATGATTTGGAAATGTTTATTTCTCAACTCCAACATTCAAATAAACTTTTGCTAAAAATTTACAAAAACTAAGAAATGTGTACAGTAATGTTGCAAAATAACAATATTTTCCCAAATTAAATAAAGATATAGACTTTCTTTTTCAAAATAAAAGGCATTTCTGCCATTCAAACAGATTCTCACAACAGTACACCGGAATTAAATAAACAGAACAATAAAACAAACTCAAAGAAGGCGTTCTGAAGGCCTGAGCCATCGCACAGGCCAGGTTCCCTCCGGTTGCATCCTCTGAGAACAGGACGTCTTCAGGCAGAGGCCCTTCACCTCCAGGTCCTCGTCACCACCTCGCTCTGTGGACCTGAAGGAGGGCTCAGTCGTCTGCCTGACCACAGGCTCCTCTGCGCTGAATGGAGCGCCAGCTCTGTGGACCTGAAGCAGGGCTCAGTCGTCTGCCTGACCACAGGCTCCTCTGCGCTGAATGGAGCGCCAGCTCAAGTGGACCTGAAGCAGGGCTCAGTCGTCTGCCTGACCACAGGCTCCTCTGCGCTGAATGGAGCGCCAGCTCTGTGGACCTGAAGCAGGGCTCAGTCGTCTGCCTGGCCACAGGCTCCTCTGCGCTGAATGGAGCGCCAGCTCAAGTGGACACGGCTCCCGCCTCCACTTCAGCCTCGCCACGCGTTGGCTGTCGAGGTCCGGGAAAGTGACCTGAGCTGACCTACTTTCCTCTGGGCCGTTTAAGGCACTCATGTCAATTTGCCGTGTTGCTGTGTGGAGTAGCGACTTCCAGCTAGCATGTTTTACACCGTGTGATTGACGTTGTGTTTCTTCCGGCACCAGCTCGCCAGCCTCCATGTTGCCGCCGGCAGCCATTTCTTCCACCTACTAGTCCAAGCCGGTAATGTGCTTTTTAGTGACACGATTCGATGGGTGACTATGAGCATGAAAAAGTGTGATACCGACTGGTCTGCACACCGGACATGTGACCATACACGACCATACACGCTTTACTGTGTACACAGACACTGATAGACAACCTAGGGGGGCGCTTGGAACGTGATTCCATTTTTGGGGGGGGGGGGATTATAAACTTTCATTGGTTTTGCTACCTGAAATAAATAGCCTATATTCATTTATTGGTTTCATTTATTGGCCGATAGCAAGAACAAAATATCAGATTTTGTTTCATAGCCCGTTTTCCTCCTTCCTCTTGCTGTTGTTCAAATACAAAACAGATAGGTCAAAAAATGTAGAGAACCACTGTGCTGTCTAAACAACGGATAGGCTACATTAAATGTTTTAAATTAACGCCTCATACACTTGGAATAAATGACTACTACCCATGTAGTGCATATCGAATAATAGCACTAAGAAATGGCTAAAACACATCTGATTAAGATCTAATGTGCATCTAAAAAGCGTGTGATAAACGAACACATGAACGATGTGTTTTGAGTGTGTCCAACTCAGAATCAATTTCCTCCGAGGAAGGATTGCATCGAATGCTGTGCCCCCCCGGACAGAGAGTCTTTCACTTTACTCTACAGGGATGGACTCAGGGGTCGGCCTGAACGCTCTGCTGAACACTGGTGCTATGTCTACTGGCCTTCTGGACCCAGATAGGATCGGGATGTCGTGTGATCATTTAGATATTGATCTGAAAACACGCTTGGAATACTTGCAATGGATGACTCATGCAACAACCGGGTCAATATACGCCTGAAAACATTCCCTTCGAAACCCCCGTTAAGTATGAATCGTACCCCACTCAGCTCTCCTCTGAGACTCAAAGCGACCGCACACATTGTATAACGGCAGATTCAGAGGTTCAACTCAATGTTTAAAGCAGGCATGGGGAGGGTGAGACAGGGGAGGGGTGAGACAGGGGAGGGCTGGGGGGGGAGACGTACCTCTGTCTTCTGACCGGGCAAACTGCGGTTTCCGGTCGGTGTTGGGAATGTCGGGTCGGAGCGCTGAAGAGCCAAACATTGAAAAGCGGGATTTAGGATCAGATCGAAACCAGAGACAATTATGGCTGACTGTAGTCACCTGGTCTGACTCTAGTCACCTGGTCTGACTCTAGTCACCTGGTCTGACTCTAGTCACCTGGTCTGACTCTAGTCACCTGTGGCTCTAAGGTGACCGGAGCAAGACACACACACACACACACACACACACACACACACACACACACACACACACACACACACACACACACACACACACACACACACACACACACACACACACACACACACACACACACCTTTAACTTTGAGGCTGCTCTCTGCGGTGTGAAGTGATTTAGATTGAACTTTATTTAACGTTATGAAAGATAACATCTTAAGCTGGGTTTCCTTATGGAACAGGCCACATGAGGGCCCCCAAAGATAGAAAGCAATCAAGAGGCCATTTTGCAGGACCACAAGCAAAGCGTTTGATCAATACTGTCCTTGTGCGTCGCTTAGCAACAGGAGCATTGTGACAAGAAAAGAGAATTGATGGTTGCGTTGCTAGACCAGCAAAAAAAGACTCACCAGTGTGTTTAGACGGGGGTGGCGGCTTCTTCGGCTTCTGAGAGAGAGAGAGACAGAGAGAGAGAGAGAGAGACAGAGAGAGACAGAGAGAGACAGAGACAGAGACAGAGACAGAGACAGAGAGAGAGAGAGAGAGAGAGAGAGAGAGACAGAGAGAGAAAGAGAGAGAGAGAGAGAGAGAGATGCACTCATTTAGGCCCCGTTCACACGAAGCCGAAACGGGCGAAACCGTTACGGTTTCGATCTATCCGGTTTCGAAGTATCTCTGTAAAGACGAAGCAAAGCGAAACCGGGTAGATCTGTAGAAACGCTGTAGTACACATTCCAGGCCCATAAGGGGCGCTGCTTCTGGTACAGAAATCCAGAAGAAATGAAATAAGAAGAAGAGGCGAGCATGCGCATAAAGGCTGCCCTTATGCGCATGCTCGCATGTGATTTCTGAGACTCCGCGGGCTTAAGAGCCATTGGCTAGGAGGTCGAGGGGTTGGGCGATGACGTCATGGTTTGCGGTTTCAGTCGGTTTCAGGCGTCCTCACGAATCCAAAACGAAACCGGGTAGATTTGAAACCACCTCCGAGGGTTGTTTCAGAAGTTTGCGGTTTCGGTCAGCGGATTCGCCGGCTTCGTGTGGACGGAAGGCCGAACCGTACAAGACCTTTGCGGTTTCGCCATGAAATCGGCTTCGTGTGAACGGGGCCTAAAGCAGTAGGCAGTGAATGGAGAGGGCTGACTGAGCGGTCTGGGGTCATCCTGGGGTCATCCTGGGGTCACCCTGGGGTCACCCTGGGGTCATCCTGGGGTCACCCTGGGGTCACCCTGGGGTCACCCTGCCCTCCAGCCCCTCCCATGGGGTGGTTAAACATGCCCGGGTGCCCTTGAGCAAGGCAGTAACAGAACACCATGTTGAGGGGGCCGGGGACTCACCTCCTCTGGCTCCTGCTTGGATGACGATGATGACGATGATGATGGGGGTGTCATCGACGGCCTCCCGGCGGGGTCCTGGGGGCAGAACCACACCACCATGGATGAGGCGGGGTTAGAGCTCAGGTCGGCCATCAGATCAAAGAACTCATTTGTGGTCAGGCACACACAAACAAGACATACCTCAGCAATAAATAGTTAGGAATCATCCACGAGAATAAATAAATTCTTAAAAGCTAAATAAACCCTGTGGGTTTGGGTATGGGTAGGGAGAATACTGTAGAGTGTCGGCTGGTGGAAGGTGAATAGGTTGAAGTCCGAGGTGATGGGTCGGGTGGGGGGGCTTACTGTCTTATGTGTTTTAGACAGGACTGTGATCAGCCCATCTGTTCACACTCACTGTGCTCGTTGTGCATGAGGAGAGTCTTCTACAAGGCTAGGAAGAGCTACCGCTAAAGCTAGCGAGCTAGTCTCCGATTTTTTGGGGGCGTGGTTTTGGAGGGAGCGCTGAAGAGAGGCGTGGCCTAATCGAGATACTCCAACATAATTACCCTACCTTTAATTAAGCTTTGATCATGATCATTAAAAAAAGGCCACGCCCCTCATGCTTGAAACACCGTAGCAAGCCATCGGATTGGCTCACCTCCTTGTCGGCGTCGGTAACCATGGCTACGAAGTTGTCCGGGAACACGCCCGATTTCCCGTTTATCTCTCCTCGCCACCAGCCGGGCTCACCGGTGTCCTGGAAGAGGAGGAGGAGGAGGAGGAGGAGGTGGAGGACAGAGTCGACAGGAGGAAGAGGAGGAGAAAGAGAACAGAGGAAGAGGAAGAGGAGAGAGTCAGGAGGAGGAAGAGGATGAGGAAGAGGAGAGAGTCAGGAGGAGGAGGAGGAGGAGGACAGAGTCGACAGGAGGAAGAGGGGGAGAAAGAGAACAGAGGAAGAGGAAGAGTAGGAGTCAGGAGGAGGAAGAGGAGAGAGTCAGGAGGAGGAGGAGGAGGAGGAGGAGGACAGAGTCGACAGGAGGAAGAGGAGGAGAAAGAGAACAGAGGAAGAGGAAGAGGAGAGAGTCAGGAGGAGGAAGAGGAGGAGGAAGAGGAGAGAGTCAGGAGGAGGAGGAGGAGGAGGAGGACAGAGTCGACAGGAGGAAGAGGAGGAGAAAGAGAACAGAGGAAGAGGAGAGAGTCAGGAGGAGGAGGAGGAGGAGGAGGAGGACAGAGTCGACAGGAGGAAGAGGAGGAGAAAGAGAACAGAGGAAGAGGAAGAGGAGAGAGTCAGGAGGAGGAAGAGGAGGAGGAAGAGGAGAGAGTCAGGAGGAGGAAGAGGAAGAGGAAGAGGAGAGAGTCAGGAGGAGGAGGAGGAAGAGGAGAGAGTCAGGAGGAGGAGGAGGACAGAGTCGACAGGAGGAAGAGGAGGAGAAAGAGAACAGAGGAAGAGGAAGAGGAGAGAGTCAGGAGGAGGAGGAAGAGGAGAGAGTCAGGAGGAGGAGGAAGAGGAGAGAGTCAGGAGGAGGAGGAGGAGGAGGAGGAAGAGGAGAGAGTCAGGAGGAGGAGGAGGAGGAGAGAGACAGGCAGAAGATGAGGAGGAGAACAGAGAAAGCAGTACGGGAGGAGGAGGATTAATTAGGAGGAGACAAGAGATTGGAAGAGTTTCTTCAGGGAATGTGTAGCATGGTGTTATGTTTTTTTATTTATTCTAACCGAGACATTGTCTGTTTACTGACGCTAACATGCTAATGCCAGCCTTTGTTCTTGTGTGCATTAACATCAGCTAACATTTAAACCAAACGGTACTAACTGTGCTCTACTGTATGCGTGTGCTACACCAGGTGGCCACCAGGGGGGGCACCACCTGCTGCTGGTTCCAGGCAGCGTACAGCAGCGATGGGAAAAAACTATATTTTCCGGGAATCAGTTCTTTCAGTTCCGTTCACTATCATCATTCCTTTGTTTGATTCGTTTGTTGGATTCGTTCGTTGAGTCAGATGTTCTGTTACTTCATTTGGCATGTTCTGGGAAATTACCCAGGTTAAGTGTTAATATTAAGCATGTATATAAAAGCACATGCGTGCCTTTTTATCGTAATGGGGTGCAGTAACAATTAAATGGCGTCTTGTGGCCTAATCGAGTGCCATGGCGACGCGATTGCTACCTGCTGTAGTATTCTCATTGGCTGAATCTTTGAAACGTTTTAGACTTAATCAATATAAGTTTGCGGGGAGACGGAGCTCTGTTCGTTGGTATATTTTGTTTACATGACCATATTTTTGTTCTATGTTTAAAAAAAAAAGAATCAAAGAATCAGTTCTCTTGTTTTGGGAATCAGTTCTCATAGTTCACCTTCGGGATTCGTTCGTTGTGAACGAATCATTCGCCACCGACCCATCCATAGTGTACACCTTCATGTCAAACCTGTAGCTGTAAAGACCATGATTAAGGCCCTACGATTTACACAATGCGGAAATTGCGGAAATCTGTACTAGAAATTGAGTCAAATGGAATATGCATAATTTGCATAATTTTCCGTAATTTACCTGAATTTAAAAATAATAATCCTCAAAGGAAGGCCTGATTATTGTAGTAACCTAGATGATTTAATTATTGTAATCTGACAAAAGAGTAACAGGGCAATACCGGGAATATAATGCGTCGGGGAGGAACTGTCTCATTCCATCCTGTCAACATACTATTGATCGGACTCATAACAATGGATGTGTCGACCACTTAAAGTCTGCAGCCCGTGTCAAGAACTAGGAACAGCTCTGTGTTACAACAGCATTCCTCCTCAAGCCACTGTTTATCGCAAGCACATGCGCAAATTCAAGACGAGACATTATCCAGGGCTTTTGTGTCAGTGGGCAGCGAGTCCGACACCCTGTAGAAGAGATCAGACGCTCTTCTCTAGTGAAGCGTTTCAAACAGGCGAGCGCGTTGCCTGAATATGAATGCACCCTCCGGCAGACTCAAATAACCGGTGTGTTCCACCGACCGACAACGGCCGTTTGACAGAAGATCGTTCTGAACATCGTCATTTGATGGGCGGTCTGCTTTTAAGTCGTGATATCCCACACGACGAGCTGTCTCCATCTAGTTAACCAGCGTTCCATAGTTCTAAATCGTGCATCGTTAAAAATGTACCGTTATATATTATGAAATTGTTGACGTAAATAAAACAGATTTCATAAGGCTCTACATGGTACTTCGGCCTTGAGGTCCGTTCTTCGCGTTGCTATGGGAACAAGTAGCCTGGTTGGTTTTTAACACCCTTATGAGCTTGACCTTTGACCCCAGGGCGCACCTTGCTCAGGATGTGGATGATGTCATCCTCCTTCAGATTTAGCTCGTCCTCATTGGTCGAGTCAAACGCGTAGGTTACCTTGCAGTATTCTGGGGGGGCGGGGGGGGGGAGGGGAGGGAGAAATAAAGGGGGAGAAAGAGAAAGAAAGAGAAAGAGAAGACGACGAAGAGAAAGAGTGAGAGAATTGACAAACTAATGAGATCACTTGCTAGCAGATATAACCAATAACTTGTAACTAATTACTATAACTGATCCTAAGGAGCGTGCTTAATGGGCTTCATGTGTTGGCTCCTCTCGGCAGAGGTTAACCGCTTAGCTGGCATCACAGGTAGCCCAACATACACAGTGCCGAAAATAGTGCGGAATCATCCACGAGTGTGTAGACAAACTATAGTCCTGCTGTATTGTTACCGACACTCTTAGTGTATTTCCCCTCACATCGAGAGGAGCAAGGCGACTGTAACTCAGCAAGTCAACTGAAGCGGCTAACGGAAAGCCAATGCTAACCCAGGGGACATCCCCACTGTACCCACCCCAAAGAAGAGTTTGGTATTCAACAACTGGTTTGAAACCAGGTAGGACCGGCAAACTGATTTAGGGATATCTGGGCGCATCGCTTTAAGGTCATGGAAGACTTGGATCTTAAACACTATTCAAAAACAGATATCGATAAAAATAAATACAATTATACACAGTGTACTGTTGGACCAATCCATCACAGTTCTTAGGCAGCATGACGGAGACGACCGCATCCCGTATCTGGTCGCCACGGTTACCTTGAGCTCCGCTGTCTGCGGGTGGGGGCGGGGCGGCGGGGGCGGAGCCTGGCTTGCCAACGGATGGTAAGGATGGGATTGGCTGGAATGAAGCAAACCACACAGATGGAGATGATATCCTCATTTATGATTGGATGATTGGGGGGGGGGGGGGGGGGGGGGGGGGACCTGTGACATCATATTGGAGGATTCACTGGCTCCAGGATCTGTTCTATACGGACAGGTTCTATGTGGATATGTTCTATATGGACCGGTTCTATGTTGACCGGTTCTATGTGGATATGTTCTATATGGACCGGTTCTATGTTGACCGGTTCTATGTGGATATGTTCTATATGGACCGGTTCTATGTTGACCGGTTCTATGTGGATATGTTCTATATGGACCGGTTCTATGTTGACCGGTTCTATGTGGATATGTTCCATATGGACCGGTTCTATGTTGACCGGTTCTATGTGGATATGTTCTATATGGACCGGTTCTATGTTGACCGGTTCTATGTGGATATGTTCTATATGGACCGGTTCTATGTTGACCAGTTGTATATGGAAGTGTTCTTTATGGACCGGTTCTATGCATACATGTTCTATGTGCAATGGTTCTATGTGACCTGGTTCCATGTTTATGGGCTCTTTGAGGACCCGTTCTATAGGGTGAGTTTCTATGTTGATGGTTCTATAAGGAAGAAGGTAAACCCAACAGCAGGAGGGAGTGGGGCACATAAACGAGGAGGTGGAGGAGGAGGAGTGGGAGGAGGTGGAGGAGGTGGGGGTGAGGCTGAGGTGGGGGTGGGGAGGGTGGAGGTGAGAGGAGGAGAGGGAGAGGGGGGAGTTGATGGAGGAGGTGGGGGGAGGAGAGGGGGGAGGTGATGGAGGAGGTGGGGGGAGTTGATGGAGGAGATGGGGGAGGTGATGGAGGAGGGGGGGAGTTGAGGGGGGAGGTGATGGAGGAGGGGGGGAGGTGATGGAGGAGGTGGGGAGGTGATGGAGGGGAGGTGATGGAGGAGGGGAGGAGGTGATGGAGGAGGGGGGGAGTTGAGGGGGGGAGGTGATGGAGGAGGGGGGGAGGTGATGGAGGAGGGGGGGAGGTGATGGAGGAGGGGGGGAGGTGATGGAGGAGGGGGGGAGGTGATGGAGGGGAGGTGATGGAGGAGGGGGGGAGGTGATGGAGGAGGGGGGGAGGTGATGGAGGAGGGGGGGAGGTGATGGAGGAGGGGGGGAGTTGAGGGGGGAGGTGATGGAGGAGGTGGAGGGGAGGGGGGAGGTGATGGAGGAGGTGGAGGGGAGGGGGGAGGTGATGGAGGAGGTGGAGGGGAGGGGGGAGGTGATGGAGGAGGTGGAGGGGAGGGGGGAGGTGATGGAGGAGGTGGAGGGGAGGGGAGAGGGGAGCGGCGGGGGGGAGGGAGGTGAGGAGGAGGTGGGGTTTGGGTGTTGAGATGAGAGCGGAGGTGATGGAGGAGGAGGGGGGGAGGAGAGGGGAGAGGTGATGGAGGAGGAGGGGGGAGGAGAGGGGAGAGGTGATGGAGGAGGAGGGGGGAGGAGAGGGGAGAGGTGATGGAGGAGGAGATAGACGAGGCCGGAGATGGGGGGGAGGTGATGGATGGAGGTGAGAGTGAGAGTGGAGGTGAGGGGGGAGGGGGGAGGGGGAGGGGGGAGGGGCAGCAGTGGGTGAGTGCTGTGGGGGAGGAGAGAGGAGGACACTCAGAACAGTATTGTCATGCTGCTGTTGTTAGCCTATAGCATCCAACGCTAGGGAAGCAGCTCCAGAAAACAGAGCTAATGTTAGCTACGGTTAGCATATAGCAGGAATAACGTAGCTAGCCTACAGCGCAGAATGCTAGGGAAGGAGCTAGCATATATACACAGCACGCATTATACATGAAAGAGCCGTTTTACAGAAAAGAACCCTAAACACGGAGATAGCGTATTAGCCTGTAGCACATAGCGTCAATGAACCAGCTAGCCTATGAAACCTCATGGCACCTCCAGGACCACCTAATCTGGACCGGATTGACCTCCAGGACCACCTAATCTGGACCGGATTGACCTCCAGGACTACCTAATCTGTACCGGATTGACCTCCAGGACTACCTAATCTGTACCGGATTGACTTCCAGGACTACCTAATCTGGACCGGATTGACCTCCAGGACTACCTAATCTGGACCGGATTGACCTCCAGGACTAGCTAATCTGGACCGGATTGACCTCCAGGACTACCTAATCTGGACCGGATTGACCTCCAGGACTACCTAATCTGTACCGGATTGACCTCCAGGACTACCTAATCTGGACCGGATTGACCTCCAGGACTATCTAATCTGGACCGGATTGACCTCCAGGACTACCTAATCTAGACTGACTTCCAGGACTACCTAATCTGGACCGGATTGACCTCCAGGACTACCTAATCTGTACCGGATTGACCTCCAGGACTACCTAATCTGGACCGGATTGACCTCCAGGACTATCTAATCTGGACCGGATTGACCTCCAGGACTACCTAATCTAGACTGACTTCCAGGACTACCTAATCTGGACCGGATTGACCTCCAGGACTACCTAATCTGGACCGGATTGACCTCCAGGACTACCCAATCTAGACGGGACCCCAGGACCCACCTTGTCGCGGCGCTCCTCCTTGTCCGGGCTGGGGGGGCGGGTCCGGAGCTTCACAGACCCCTCCCTGAAGATGTCTCCGAAGCCGAAGCCGAGGACCTTCTTAGGGGGAACAACGACCCCGTTACCTGGGCCAGGGGAGGAGGGGTCCAGCACCTCCTTACCATCTGGGGGGGGGGGGGGGGGAGGGAGGGGAGGGAGAGGAGGGAGGAGTAGGAGAGAGAGGGAGGGGAGGGGAGGGAGAGAGAGGAGAGGGAGAGAGATGGGAGGGAGGAGTAGGAGAGAGAGGGAGGGGAGGGGAGGGAGGGGAGGGGAGGGAGAGAGAGGAGAGGGAGGGGAGGGAGGAGTAGGAGAGAGAGGGAGGGGAGGGGAGGGAGAGAGAGGAGAGGGAGGGAGGGAGGGGAGGGAGGGGAGGGAGGGAGGGGAGGGAGGGGAGGGAGGGGAGGGAGAGAGGAGGAGAGGGAGGGGAGGGGAGGGAGGGGGGGGAGGGGAGGGGAGGGAGGGAGGGAGGGAGGGGAGGGGAGGGGAGGGAGGGAGGGAGGGGAGGGGAGGGAGGGAGAAATAGAAGGAGGGAGAGAGGGAGCGAGAGGGAGGAATGGAGGGAAAGAAGGAAGGAGGGAGCGAGGGAGGAAGATGAAGAGATGCAAAGGAAAAGGAGGGAGGGGGAAGGAGGCGAGAGAGAGAAGGAGAAGGAAAAGTAGGAGGGTGACAGAGAAGGAGAGAGAGAGAGGGAGTGAGAGAGAGGGAGTGAGAGCGAGAGGAAGAGGCTTTGTTAAGGGACCCATAAGCTAACAACCCTTCCACACACACCTGTCTACCTGCGTGTTCCACCTGTTCTCTGGGGACCACGCCTCCTGCACACTGTTAATGCATACTGCTGACACACAGAGAGAACGCGCTGCATGCTAATAAACAAACACACAGCTCCGACAGAGGAAGACCCCGTTAACACACGCTACAGGCAAATAGAAACTAAATGACGTAAATACCAAGAGAGGCCTTGGAACAGTTGTCCACGGGCGGGGACGGGGGTTGAAGGTGGAACGTTGCTGGATCAACAGAATGCGGATTGAACGCATCGGCATGCTAGCACATGCAGCCTAGCCTTGAGGAACGAGCCTGCATTCAAACACCAGCTTAGCTATGATGTCCCTGCCTCACATGGTCTGTGTCCAGGTGTGTGTGTGTGTGTGTGTGTGTGTGTGTGTGTGTGTGTGTGTGTGTGTGTGTGTGTGTGTGTGTGTGTGTGTGTGTGTGTGTGTGTGTGTGTGTGTGTGTGTGTGTGTGTGTGTGTGTGTGTGTGTGTGTGTGTGTGTGTGTGTGTGTGTGTGTGTGTGTCTCACCTATCTCGTCCGTTGCCGTAGCAATTTCGCCAATCTCCTCGTCCTCGAGCTCTTTGACAAAGTTGGAGGGAAACAGACCGGACCTGCCGTTCACATAGCCACTCCACCAACCCTCCTCCACCTGACACACAGACAGACAGACAGAGACACAGACAGACAGACAGACAGAGACACACACAGACAGACAGACAGACAGACAGACAGACAGACAGACAGACAGACAGACAGACAGACAGACAGACAGACAGACAGACAGACAGAGACACAGACAGAGACACAGACAGACAGACAGACAGACAGACACAGACACAGACACAGACACACAGACAGACAGACAGACAGACAGAGACAAACACACACACACCCACACACACACACAAGAGACAGACAAGAGACAGACAAGAGACAGACAGAGACACAGACAGACAGACAGAGACACAGACAGACAGACAGACAGACAGACAGGTTTACAGGTAGTTTGTGGACTTAGGGCTCCAGTCCCAGAACCTCAACCACACAGTTAAGCAACGTGGCTGAGCTGCGTGGCTAAGCTACGAGGCCACGCAGCTCCATGGCTAAAGGGGGCAGGGTGCTAGGAGTGAGGTGCGTCCTCGGGGTGAGTCCTACCTCCTCGTTGATGTCCACCAGCTCCCCCACCGCCAGCTCCAGCTCGTCCTGGTTCTGGGGGGCGTAGTCGTACAGGACCCTGCACTGTCGCGGCCGGGGCTCTGCAGACACAACACCGGCGCTCAGACGCCTGCTCCACCCCTGCTCCACCCCTGCTCCACCCCTTCTCCACACAGCTCCACCCCTTCTCCACACAGCTCCACCCCTGCTCCACCCCTGCTCCACACAGCTCCACCCCTGCTCCACCCCTTCTCCACACATCTCCGCAACCGGCTCTACCACTTCAACCCCGCACGGGCGTGTTTGCACATTCACCCGCAGTGCATTGTGGGGCTTTTTGACAAGGTGAAGTACACTGAGGACTAACCCCACTGAGCCAAACTATAATACTGAATAATACTTCACTACTACTGCAGACAGACTCACTGCCAGCTCCTTAATAACCTGTCTCTGTACTGTCTAACCCCTACCTGCTCCTTAATGACCTGTCTCTGTACTGTCTAACCCCTACCTGCTCCTTAATGACCTGTCTCTGTACTGTCTAACCCCTACCTGCTCCTTAATGACCTGTCTCTGTACTGTCTAACCCCTACCTGCTCCTTAATGACCTGTCTCTGTACTGTCTAACCCCTACCTGCTCCTTAATGACCTGTCTCTGTACTGTCTAACCCCTACCTGCTCCTTAATGACCTGTCTCTGTACTGTCTAACCCCTACCTGCTCCTTAATGACCTGTCTCTGTACTGTCTAACCCCTACCTGCTCCTTAATGACCTGTCTCTGTACTGTCTAACCCCTACCTGCTCCTTAATGACCTGTCTCTGTACTGTCTAACCCCTACCTGCTCCTTAATGACCTGTCTCTGTACTGTCTAACCCCTACCTGCTCCTTAATGACCTGTCTCTGTACTGTCTAACCCCTACCTGCTCCTTAATGACCTGTCTCTGTACTGTCTAACCCCTACCTGCTCCTTAATGACCCGTCTCTGTACTGTCTAACCCCTACCTGCTCCTTAATGACCTGTCTCTGTACTGTCTAACCCCTACCTGCTCCTTAATGACCTGTCTCTGTACTGTCTAACCCCTACCTGCTCCTTAATGACCTGTCTCTGTACTGTCTAACCCCTACCTGCTCCTTAATGACCTGTCTCTGTACTGTCTAACCCCTACCTGCTCCTTAATGACCTGTCTCTGTACTGTCTAACCCCTACCTCTCTCTGCACTGTCTAACCCCTACCTGCCACTTCCTCATATTGCGGTGTGCTGTAATGATTGTGGTAGTGCAGCAGACCACAGCCTCCACCAGGGGGCAGTGTGGGATGGCTTTATCCTCAGCGGGTCAGGGAGATTCCAAGAGATGAGTCAACAGTGCTGTCTTCATTGTGATACTTCCACTCTATTTAGCGCTCTAAGACACTGAGACGCACCATGACCCCTCCAACATCAGCAGAGTGTTGTGTGGTCATACCCTGCGTGGCTATTTCTGTGCTCTAGGTTTGAAGCCATGACAATGGATTCCCTTCACTAACTGGTTACACTGCATGTTGACCGCCTCAATTTATGAACACGTTATGGTACTGAAGCGCGCACACACACACACACACACACACACACACACACACACACACACACACACACACACACACACACACACACACACACACACACACACACACACACACACACACACACACACACACACACGGGGGGGGGGGGGGGTGAGGTGGATATCTGGCTAGGAGTGGAGGTCTGATGAGGGTGGGGGTGTGGTTAAAGGTGGAGGGGGTTGGGGTGGCGTAACCTACTCTTCTTGGAGGGGGAGGGGGTTAGGGATATGGGTGGAGGGGTTAGGGTGGTGTAACCTACTCTTCTTGGAGGTGGAGGGGTTAGGGTGGTGTAACCTACTCTTCTTGGAGGTGGAGGGGTTAGGGATATGGGTGGAGGGGTTAGGGTGGTTTAACCTACTCTTCTTAGAGGTGGAGGGGTTAGGGTGGTGTAACCTACTCTTCTTGGAGGTGGAGGGGTTAGGGTGGTGTAACCTACTCTTCTTGGAGGTGGAGGGGTTAGGGTGGTGTAACCTACTCTTCTTGGAGGTGGAGGGGTTAGGGTGGTGTAACCTACTCTTCTTGGAGGTGGAGGGGTTAGGGTGGTGTAACCTACTCTTCTTGGAGGTGGAGGGGTTAGGGTGGTGTAACCTACTCTTCTTGGAGGTGGAGGGGTTAGGGTGGTGTAACCTACTCTTCTTGGAGGCCTGGCTGTGGGGCTGGAACCCCCCCATGGGGATGTGGCTCATCCTCTGGACCATGTTGGCCACCGTCCCTGGCTGCTTCTCCCGCCGCCGCGCCTGGCACAGCTCCGCCTTGGCCTCCACCTTGGCCTCCACCTTGGCCTCCACCTTGGCCTCCACCTTCTCCTCCTTCTTCAGCTCCTAGGAACGGCCGACAGGTCAAAGGTCAGACAGATGAACAGAGAGTTTCAAAACCTGAAACCTTGAAGTCCCGAGTGTTTAACGCATAGTGGGGAACACACAGCGACAGGGGGCGGAGTCAGAGTGGCATGGGGGCGGGGTCAGAGTGACAGGGGGCGGGGTCAGAGTGACAGGGGGCGGGGTCAGAGCCAACTACAAATCAAAGCAAGGGTTTGCAACTTTGTGTACATTTTCAGTGCTGTAGTTTGATGTGGAATGTACGCCACATGGAGGCTTGTCTCGGTTGTCCTGGTAATGATCCTTGAATATGTCGCCACATCCCTGCACAAAACGTACAGGGAAAAGCCCTTTCCCTGTACGTAAATCGCCTGAGAGTAAAAAATTCTTCATTTTGCGCATGAAGAGAAGCAGTACAAACTGACGCCACCTTGTGCACAAATGCTGACTCTGCTCTCGCACTCACAAAGTGTTCTCTCGCACGCCTTGATATTCTTTCTCCTCGCACGGGGATTCATTATGGTACTAGGTGGACGTTGTACAACATTCAGCAGACACTTTTAGCAAAAGCAACATACAACCATTCATACATATATGGCGGAGTCAACCATGCCAGTGTGCGCACGCACACACACACACACACACACACACACACACACACACACACACACACACACACACACACACACACACACACACACACACACACACACACACACACACACACACACACACACACAGCGAAAGCCAGCTCGTCTGGAGCAGTCAGGGTAAGGTGTCTTGCTCAGGAACACCTCAACAATCATCTTGGAGGAGCAGGGGATCAAACTAGCAACCTTCTGATTCTAAGTCAACCCGCTCTGCCTCCTGGGCAGAGCCCAGCTCCTGTTGTATCCCTGATTGTGATTGATTACATGCGGCCTGACAAGTCCAAACACCTCTTTGATACCTGGGGTGACATCAAGCCCACATTAGCCAAGCAGGCGTCTCAGAACACGCGGCGGAGAACGCTAAAGCCCAGCACTACACCACAGACCAGTGGCAGTTCTTAATAAAACATGTTGCTAAGCGTTCATGAGAGCAGGATTATCAGGGGCAGTGAACCCTAGCCAGCCTTGAAGACGAGCAGTACTTGAGTAAATAGAACAGACCGGTTATATTGTTAAGTTATAATAATATAACAGACCAGGAATTATAAACTTTAGAAATGTAGGATGCATCAGAGAAATGAATACTGCACTAACCCAATGTACCATATTTATTTGGTGTAATGATGACAGCAATGGTCTATTAAAATCTCATTGATCAGTGCCATCTGTGTTTACGTATATGTGTGAGTGAGTGTCTGGGTCCGCCCACTTAGGGCCATAACAATAACCACCGCGAGAGCAGAAATAACATCAGAGCGAGCAGCAAAACACTTTATGTGCTCGTCCAACAAATCGTTTCCTTCTCAGTCTTTATTGCTGCTCTTGAGAGCAGAGGAATATCGCCTCTCAGGAGGGCAGTCAAGGTGCTCGTAATAATGATGTGTGCCCGGATGTCTGAGACGTTTTTGCTCGTGAGTTTTGGCATGGATATGCCGCCAGTACTACACCCAACACTTGTTGGTTTATGCCAACTCCTGATTCGTCAGAGGGTACAGACGCAAGACGAAAGGCTGTTTGAACTACCTGACGTGATTGACGGCTAAACTACCCTACTTGATTGACAGCTCAACTACCCTATATGATTGACATCTCAACTACCCTACGTGATTCACAGCTCATGCTTTGTAAAGGAGTTCAGTTAAGTTAATTTAAACTACACCATAGACCTCTGAAGAATAACTCGGGTTCCCTCGGTCACATGTCTATGCGTAATAACACGGGTTTAGAATGAGCGTACATAACAAACTCTGTAGGTGGCGAAGGAGTAAAAGCTGCGTCACGTTTTGAACTACACACTTTTTCTATCTACTGGGTTTTTTCATTGTCGGTGCCGTTAAAGAAGCTTTAATAATCCTTTACTACTTTAACGGCACAGACAATCCTATCCAATAGATAGGAAAAGTGTGTCGTTTAAAACGTGACGCAGCGTTTACTTCTTCGCCACCTACAGAGTTGGTTATGTCTTATCATTCTGAACCCCGTGTTATTACGCATAGACATCTGACCGAGGGCCCCGGAGCCTCGGAGGCGGGGCCTCGGAGGCGGGGCCCCGGAGCCTCGGAGGCGGGGCCTCGGAGGCGGGGCCTATTCTTCAGAGGTCTACGGTATCTTGACCAGTGGGCGGAGACGTCTCTCCCGTGGTCCCGGGTCGTTCTGGAACTCCTGACCGGCAAACAGGAGGCATGTCGGCCAAGTGCGTTCCTGAATTCAACTACTCCTGTCCCACTACCCCGTCTCCCACCCAAAGCAAACAGTAACCCCTGGCAACCCGCTGCCCAACAAGGCTTGTTCCACATGACTCATCACGTGTCACCGTGGCAACGGCTCAAGGTCCAGACTCCCAGAGGTGAGGTCAGGTGGGCGGGACCGCAGACGAAAACACTCATGTTACTATAAACAATATATAAACAGTACTAAACTAGCAATACTCTACAGTACTAAACTAACAATACAAGCCTCAATACCAAACTAATGATAAACTAGTCCACAAAACAATATCGAACTAACAATACTTAACTAGCAATACTCCCATGCTGAAAAGGAAACGCATTCTATACCCATCACACACACACACATAAAGTGTTCTCACACATTAACCCAGACACATCACCCTAAACCACAGAAACCAAGACACACAGCGCAGAAAGACACGGGACAAAACACAACACAACACATCACAACACACCTGTTCATCCGCTGGAATGAGGCTGGGACATTTCAGCTCTAAATACAAGAGGTCGTCTTCAGACATTATCCAACGATACCAGACAAAACACACACACACGTATATACAGAGAGACAGAGAGAGAGAGAGAAAACAAAAGAGAGAGAGAAGAAGAATATCCGGGAGCAAAGAGCAGCTATGACATCACAGCCAGAGGTTTATGGATAAGCGATGATGATCACCAAGAACAGGCCCATTAGTGCAGTACCTATCCCACTGGAGGGAGGGAGCGAGGGGCATAGACTGAAAGAAGGAACAAACAATATAAAT
Source organism: Gadus chalcogrammus (assembly GCF_026213295.1). Lineage (NCBI taxonomy): Eukaryota > Metazoa > Chordata > Actinopteri > Gadiformes > Gadidae > Gadus > Gadus chalcogrammus. The sequence continues at coordinate 872,284 of NC_079432.1, forward strand.
ACGAGTTTCCGCCTCCATCAAGATGACAGCGACAAGGAGAGAGGAAACGACTCTTCAGTCGTGACTCTTGACTGAAGATGATCGGTGAAACGTTCCCCAGATCCTCAGATAAAGTCATCCAATCACCAGACTGACGCTCTCCAATAGACTGAACAACCCCCGCGCTAACGCTGCAGTCGTCCTCATAACACCTCACTATTCATCTGGTCCTCAGACAGAACGACAGACTCATGTTCTTTAACAGACAGAACGACTGACAGACAGAAACACACACACACTTTATCACAGACAGATCCATGTTCTTTAGCAGACAGACAGGCCGACAGACGCACGTTCCTTTTCACACAGACACACAGATCCATGTTCGTTAGCAGACAGACGGACACACGGATCCATGTTCTTTAGCAGACAGACAGGCCGACAGACAAGACCCATGTTCTTTATCAGACAGACTCAAGTACTTGATCAGACAGACTGACAAACTTGTTCTTTAACAGACAGACATGTTCTTTGACAGACAGACAGAGGTTCGTTCAGACAGACAGACAGACAGACAGACAGACCTTGACGAAGTTGTCGGGGAACAGCCCCCGGCGACCGTCCAGCTCCCCCTCCATCCAGCCCCCCTCCTCCTCCACCCGCCGCACGCCCACGATGACATCACCGGGGCGGAGCGTCAGCTCGTCCTCGTGGAGCGCCTCGTACTCGTACTCCACCAGCACCTCTGCACCCGCAGGAAGAGGGCCACCGCACGCAGGAAGAGGGCCGCCGCACGCAGGAAGAGGGCCGCCGCACGCAGGAAGAGGGCCGCCGCACGCAGGAAGAAGGCCGCCGCACGCAGGAAGTGAGCCGGGAAAGGGGGGAGGGAGAGGGAGAGGGAGAGGGAGAGGGAGAGAGAGAGAGAGAGCAGGGAATGAGGGACAAAAAATAGGAGAAATGTCAGAGAGAAAGAACAGATGATTTGGTTAGGAACATGGACCACCTTCATCATCATCATCATCATCAACCACCACCCAATGCCCTCCCGTGGTCCTGAAAGAAGGCTATCTATCTGAAGGCACAGGAACAACCCTGAACCCAAGTGTCACGATGCGGGGCTTTCTAACCTAGGATACAAACATGGATACGATATCTTGAAAAATATCGATATTAGCTACCATTTATGATACCACTGGGGTAACATTGAGGGCATATATTTTTTGATTTTTATTAGAAGATAAATATAAGGCTATAACATGGTTACGACGGCAAAATGACCAGCGATTACTGCGAGAGACTGCACAGTGAATGAATGAGAGGAGGGGGGCTTTATGGCCACAGCGCTGGGTGTCGGAGAAACACACACACACACACACACACACACACACACACACACACACACACACACACACACACACACACACACACACACACACACACACACACACACACACACACCGATACTGCGTGGAAATGAGTACTGGAACCGTTTCATATATATTCAGTATTGATGATCTACTTTTTGAAAAAAATAGAATCAAGAAACTAAATCTCTTCACTTGACACTTGGCCGAGGCTGCTGTAGATGAAGACATCATGTTAAGTTACCGTCTGCCCCCTAACAAGGCCAGCCCGGTCCAGTGTAGCTCCTCCAACGTGGTGGGGACGGATGAGGAGTTTAGAGGGTACTCAGACTTCAGAGGGGGTACTCAGTTGGCTGCAATCTGCAACCTCACCACTAGATGCCACCAAAACCCTTCACACTGCACCTTTGAAAACACCCAATAACATGAGGCGAGAACCGCTGCATTAGAGGGTGATGAAGAATCTGTACGACTGCGAAACACACGTCCTACAGACCTCCATCCTTTAAAACAATGTTGTTTACCGTAGCCTCAAACACACGTCCTACAGACCTCCATCCTTTAAAACAATGTTGTTTACCGTAGCCTCAAACACACGTCCTACAGACCTCCATCCTTTAAAACAATGTTGTTTACCGTAGCCTCAAACACACGTCCTACAGACCTCCATCCTTTAAAACAATGTTGTTTACCGTAGCCTCAAACACACGTCCTACAGACCTCCATCCTTTAAAACAATGTTGTTTACCGTAGCCTCAAACACACGTCCTACAGACCTCCATCCTTTAAAACAATGTTGTTTACCGTAGCCTCAAACACACATCCTACAGACCTCCATCCTTTAAAACAATGTTGTTTACCGTAGCCTCAAACACACATCCTACAGACCTCCATCCTTTAAAACAATGTTGTTTACCGTAGCCTCAAACACACGTCCTACAGACCTCCATCCTTTAAAACAATGTTGTTTACCGTAGCCTCAAACACACGTCCTACAGACCTCCATCCTTTAAAACAATGTTGTTTACCGTAGCCTCAAACACACGTCCTACAGACCTCCATCCTTTAAAACAATGTTGTTTACCGTAGCCTCAAACACACGTCCTACAGACCTCCATCCTTTAAAACAATGTTGTTTACCGTAGCCTCAAACACACGTCCTACAGACCTCCATCCTTTAAAACAATGTTGTTTACCGTAGCCTCAAACACACGTCCTACAGACCTCCATCCTTTAAAACAATGTTGTTTACCGTAGCCTCAAACACACGTCCTACAGACCTCCATCCTTTAAAACAATGTTGTTTACCGTAGCCTCAAACACACGTCCTACAGACCTCCATCCTTTAAAACAATGTTGTTTACCGTAGCCTCAAACACACGTCCTACAGACCTCCATCCTTTAAAACAATGTTGTTTACCGTAGCCTCAAACACACATCCTACAGACCTCCATCCTTTAAAACAATGTTGTTTACCGTAGCCTCAAACAGGCCTGAACTCCACAAACAGGCCTGAACCTAACAGGCCTGAACCTAACAAACAGGCCTGAACCTAACAGGCCTGAACTCAACAAACAGGCCTGAACTCAACAAACAGGCCTGAACTCAACAAACAGGCCTGAACTCAACAAACAGGCCTGAACTCAACAAACAGGCCTGAACTCAACAAACAGGTCTGAACTCAACAAACAGGTCTGAACTCAACAAACAGGTCTGAACTCAACAAACAGGCCGGAACTTAAAAAACAGGCCTGACCTTAACAAACAGGCGAGACCTTAACAAACAGGCCTGCCAACAATGCTAACAGGCTAACTGACTCAAAAATAAACACGCTAACAAGCCAACAGGCTCACATGCCAATGGGCTAACATGCTTAAAAGCAGACAGGCTAACAAGCTAACAGGCTTGTGGCGTTCTATCAGTGTTGTCATGGAAACATCTGGTCGATGGTTGCATTTGACCGTTGTTCATTTTGGATTTGTAGAGCATGGACTGTTAACATGCAGATGTGTATCGTCATTGACACACACACACACACACACACACACACACACACACACACACACACACACACACACACACACACACACACACACACACACACACACACACACACACACACACACACACACACACACAGGGAAGTTAACTGACCAGTCGGATCAGGGTATTCAAGCACATTGTGTTATAAATGGTTAATGTGTTTTGTGGAGCTCTGCTACTGGTCTAGAGCACTCGCTCTGCGACAGGTGCAGAGCGAGTGCTCTCCGTGGGAGCGGTTCAGGTGCAGAGCGAGTGCTCTCCGTGGGAGCGGTTCAGGTGCAGAGCGAGCTGGCGCTCTCCGTGGGAGCGGTTCAGGAGCAGGGTGTCAACCCAATACACACACGGGTCAGGGTCTGCTGCTGGGTCACGGGTTAATGACAAACCAAGAACACAAGGAAGTAGAGACCCCCACACACACACACACACACACACACACCCCAGGGTGAAACCCATATCAGGACAAGGTAACACAAACACACACAACCCATATCAGAACAAGGTAACACAAACACACACTGACACACAAGCTAAAACCCATATCAGAACAGGGTAGCACACACACACACACACACACACACAACCCATATCAGAACAAGGTAACACAAACCCACACAAGGTAAAACCCACATCAGAACAGGGTAGCACACACACACACACACACTATCAGAAAAGGTAAAACCCACATCAGAACAGGGTACCCCACACACACTAAGAGACTAAACACACGGCGCAACTCAGACCGTGCACGCCCTTTCTGCTGGTCAGCACGTCTGCGTGGGCCCAGACGTGGGCCCTCCCAGATCTCAGCAGCGGGTCACCCTAGCGACTCGTGCACGCGCTCCGTTTGGTTTCGTTTCAGCCAGAAACCAGAATAAAGTGAAAGCACCCGGCCGGCTCCCAGCCCTGAGTCACCGCCGGTTGGGAAACACCAACGGCTCCCGGTGGTGGGGGAGGCCCCCGTGGTCAGACACCTCGGCCCCCCCCGCCCCCCCGCCCCCCGGGGGTGGGGGAGGCCCCCGTGGTCAGACACCTCGGCCCCCCCGCCCCCCGCCCCCCGGTGGTGGGGGAGGCCCCCGTGGTCAGACACCTCGGCCCCCCCGCCCCTCCGTCTCCCGGTGGTGGGGGAGACCCCCGTGGTCAGACACCCCGCCCCTCCGTCAGGTTCTTCCCGACAGGAAGCCGAAGGAGCAGAACTTCCAGGTCAGCACTTCCTATCTCCTTACACAGCGCTTCCTGTTTAGGGGCGGGGTCAGAGACGGCCTCCTTTAACCCTCAGACACTCAGGGTGGCGTTGGTGGGTTACCAGAGAGACTGGGGAGGGGACAGGTGGGGGGCATGCAGGTGAACAACACACACACACACACACACACACACACACACACACACACACACACACACACACACACACACACACACACACACACACACACACACACACACACACACACACACACACACACACACACACACACGCACACGCCTGTGGAGCAATAAGAACCAACCAGAGACGATTCAAACCCCTCATCACGGAAAAGAACGACAGCAGCCAACACCGTGCTGTGTATAAAAGTGTAGCATGATGTCCTATTCAACCTTAGCATGTAGCCCTAGCCGACAACCTTAGCACGTAGCCCTGGCATGGAACCATAGCATGTAGCCCTAGCATACAACCGTAGAAGGTAGCCCTTGCATTCAACATTAGCACGTTGTCCTATCACACAACCTTGCAACCCTATCGCACAACCGTAGCATGAAGCTACACTAGTAGGTAGAAGACTATGGGCTGAGGCTAGCACCGCGGGCGTGTTGGGACACAGCGCTACGTTCCACCGGAGGCTAGCTCTGACAGAGAGAATTCCTTGGTGAGAGCTTAGCCCACCTCAGTGTATCCCCCTCCGGAGCCCTGGGGCAACATCCACTAATATCAGAGCCGTTAATCATCCCAGAAGGGGGATCTGGTTGCCAAAGCAGAAAGTACAGCAGGACAGTAAGATAACAGAATTATAGGAAAATGAACCTATGACGACGAGATCTATTTTTAAGTATTGGTCTTCATTAAGCTGTGACTGACGGCAGTAATTAAGGCGCAGGTAGGTGCTCTGATTGAGAGTGGCCCAGGGACCAGGAGAGGACAGTACAGCGCCCACCCACTGCTCATAAGCACCGCGGTAGACTTGGGCGCCAAACCCAAAACCTTACAGATGGGGTCCGACACCCGAAACCACTACACCAACCAGCCCCCACCTTAACCGCCACCCTCGATGTAAGAGGAGAACCAGGAGGGAAACGAGGATTTAAAACCGGATGAGCATGCTGTTTCGAAAGTTTGTTTAAAAGATGTTTGGACGCGTTCTTTCTGCATCCCCTAGTGTTGAGAGACAGATTCATACTGCTTTAGTCCTTAACTCCTCGTCATAACTGTCCCCACTGCATCCCCCTAGTGTTGAGAGACAGATTCATACTGCTTTAGTCCTTAACTCCTCGTCATAACTGTCCCCACTGCATCCCCCTAGTGTTGAGAGACAGATTCATACTGCTTTAGTCCTTAACTCCTCGTCATAACTGTCCCCACTGCATCCCCCTAGTGTTGAGAGACAGATTCATACTGCTTTAGTCCTTAACTCCTCGTCATAACTGTCCCCACTGCATCCCCCTAGTGTTGAGAGACCGATTCATACTGCTTTAGTCCTTAACTCCTCGTCATAACTGTCCCCACTGCATCCCCCTAGTGTTGAGAGACAGATTCATACTGCTTTAGTCCTTAACTCCTCGTCATAACTGTCCCCACTGCATCCCCCTAGTGTTGAGAGACCGATTCATACTGCTTTAGTCCTTAACTCCTCGTCATAACTGTCCCCACTGCATCCCCTAGTGTTGAGAGACAGATTCATACTGCTTTAGTCCTTAACTCCTCGTCATAACTGTCCCCACTGAAGCACCATCGTGTTTAGAAGACACCCTGCATGCCTGGCTGCGCACAGACGTAGGAACTACAGAAGTGGAGTAGATTGGATCTAGAACCCGTTTCACAGCATAGCAAGGAAGCTGAATAACAGGCTAGTCACTCTAAAAACACTCAGGGAGCTGGGGGGAGACACCGGGCTGGGAGATTGCCGAGCCCAACGGGTTATACTCCTCCATGCTTCCACACAGGACACACGCACGGAGATGAACCCCCGTCAGCAGCAGCAGCACCATACTGTGCTGCTCCTCATTTTACAGCATCACTCATCACAGGCGCACGACCCTGGCTGGGAGACACACAGGCAGGTCAACCCGGCTGTAGGGAAGGGCAGGCCCTGCGTCTGGCTCCCAGCCCTGACTGTATAGCCCGGGCTGAACGGACCGAGGGGGAGACTAGGCCCTGAGGCAAGGGGGCTTAACAGGTCCCGGTCTCTGGGTCGGGAGACGGGATGGAAGGGAGGTGTGATGGATCGGAGGGAGGGGGAAAGCTACATCACACACGGTTAGAATCAAAGCACAGGCTGACCGCGCACCAAGGCTCGTGACACAGTTTAAATGAGTGTGCGTGCGCGCCGGCGCACCCGAGTGTCACACTTTACGGTGGCCCTACGAGGAGACAACCGGTGTGAACCAGGAACAATGTCGTCACCGTTCACACCACAGTCTGACGCGGTTCCGAGCACCTCGGAAATGTTGAAGCTCTGTAGGCAGAGGAGACAAACATTGAGTCCACGGCCACGTCAACGGACACTAAACACACCATGGCTGTGAGTGACAGCCAGGCAACTTAACACAACAACTACCGTTGTTTTTATAGTGTATGTGCGACACATTGAGGCACAGGAGTGACTTGTCCCAGGTTCTGCTGTCCTGTAAATTCGCTCCCATGCAGACGACGTGCTGCTCTTTCTACTCAACAGTCAACACTCAGCTGAGCGAGGGAGTATTCTGGTTAATTTAAAGTGAGCAGTGAATGTTTGTACACCAGGAAACCAATAAATTAGCTTTAACCCAGAACTGTGGGAACGGGTGTATGCTTGTGCGTTTGTGCGTGTGTGAGAGTGTAGAGTGTAGAGTGTAGAGTGTAGAGTGTAGTGTGTGTGTGTGTGTGTGTGAAGCAGTTACTGACTGTATGTTAACCAAAGGGGGGGTTCCCGACAGACCAAGTTTGGGAACCGCTGGTCTACATAGCAGACTGTACATCAGGAGGTGAAGGGAGGAGGGCGGAGGGCAGAGATGTGGTCTGAGTGGTGGAGCAGGGTGTGGGGACCTCGGCTGTCAAACGGAAAGTATGTCCTGTCCTCTACCTCCAGCACTATTCACTCACTCACAACCACATTCTGCCATTTACCTTCCCTGGGTGGATGAACTCACTACTCAGATAGATGGGTATCTCTGCACACATGAAGAATACGACTCTGGACTTCAGCAAATCACTAACAAATCAAATTCACTAACTAATGATTCAATCTGCAATCAATGGATCGATGCATAGAGTTAACCTGCTGATCGTTCACCAATAATCCATAATAGTCACCATGTCATTCATGTGTAGACTAAAGATCATAGCATTGAGTGAAAAAAGGAATGCGGCCCAACCTCTAGCAAACAGGCGAATTAGTTAACGTACTGATTAACTAACTGGTAAACTAGCTTACTAGACTAACTAGTCAGCTAGCCTGCTGGCTAACTAGCGGGCTCACCAGCTAACTGGCTGTCAGACTGGGTGAATAGGTTAAGCAGCTAACTGTTGTGCTAACTTTATGCTACCAGACCCTGTGGTCAGGACTGTATTTACACTGCGGCTCCACCGGTGGTGAACATCATGATGGGAAGGGAGATCCACACGCGCCACATCACTACTCTGCGCGCTCACTACTCTCTGCTCACTACTCTCTGCTCTCTACTAGGTACTCTCTGCTAACTACTAGGTACTCTGTACCCTCTGGTCACTACTAGGTACTCACTATCCTGCATTCAGGACTCACTAATCGGTAGCGTTCAGTACTGGGGTCTCAGTACGCACTACTCAGTACTCGCTACACACTATTCGGTACATGGTACTCGGATCTCAGTACTAGGGTCTCAGTACTCAATCATCAGTACTCAGTACTCACTAATCGGTACTCGGTAATATTAGCACTCGGTTTCATTAGTCACTACTCGGGTCTAAGTAGGCTACTCACTAATCGGTAGTCACTGATCGGTACTCGGGTCTCACTACTCAATACTCGGGACTCAGTACTGACTAATCGGTAGTCGGGTCTCCGAACTCACTATTCGGGTCTCAGTACTGACTAATCGGTAGTCGGGTCTCAGTACTCACTACTCGTTACGGAGTACTCGGTACTCACCCATCCAGAGACTCCCAGATATCACAGGTCAGGAAGCTCCTCGTTATCTCGCTTCTTTGTCGACGTCCTCCGCCCGTTTCCTGCCCGCCAAGTCTGTGTTGATCCGCGCGCCGTCGTATGTCCATCCGTCCCGGGCAGAGAGCGACGTCTCTCCCGCTGGAGGAAGTTCAGGAGTCTCCACCTTCACCGCTGCCACCAAAACACCACCTAGCAGTGGGGAAACCTCGCGATGGTTCCCCCGAACACTCCCGCGAGAGGAATGTCCGGTGGAATGTGGAAGCAGTCCGTCCATGGAGTGGGAAGGGGGGGGGGGGGGGTCAGGAATGGCTGTGTGCGTGTGTGTGCGTGTGTGCGTGCGCGCGTGTGTGCGCGTGCGTGTGCCCATTAATAGCTATTATTAATAATAACTTGTATTATCTCGAAGCAGAATATATGTCTACATATATAGTCGCGCTTGCATACCATATAGGCTACTTTCGGCTACATCATTTACTTTAGGCTATATATAATATCCTTTTGGCTATATATAATACACTTTAGGATATATATAATGCAGTAAAAGGCTGCCATGTCCGAAGCAGTGTATCTGACTGCGCAGTGTGTATTTGCGTGTGTAATGTGTGCATTTGCGTGTTTAATGAGTGTATTTGCGTGTGTGATCTGTGTGTTTGTCAGTGCGGTTATTAAGTGCCACTGGACGGAGGCCAGCGGGAAGTGTCTGAGCGGATAGCGGTCCTGACCGAGCCGCATGCAAATTACGGAAACCACAGACGCCGCAGGGTGTTTGAACCGCTGGCAGCCGGACCCAGCCCGTGGGGGTCGGATTACACACTGGTTATTAGTTAGGAAAACATCCGTAGTTTCGTTTTTTGTCCTAAAAGTTAAAGTTTAATTATTTGAATTTACGTTAATTAAAGCATGACTGTGATGGAGAGTTGGGACAGTCCGTATTTATCTTTAAATCTTATATATTAAATAAACCTCACAAACATGTCCAGGCCTAAACGTTTGTAATAAAGACGATTGTTGCTGTCTACGCCCGCGTTTATAATTAGCCTACAGCTGGTGGAATTTATTTAATAAATCAAAACTGCAATCAATCGTGTTCACTCAAAATGAAACCTGACCACGCACTTCTCCAGTGGTTGGAGCGCCCTGCACATATTTATAGTTAAATAGTGACAGCGTGCGGTGCTGTTGTGAAATGCATTGCAGTTTTTTCCATTTTCAAAGTTTCCATTACATAATCCGACTCGACTGCGGTTCTGCTGTCTTTATTAATATTATGTGGCAACCCCGGTCGTCGGTGGCTGGGACTCTCGAGCGCTCAAGCAGGGTTGCGGTGCAACGGGTTTATTACGTGCAGCCCACTTAAAAAGGGGGAAATCATACAGTAACTTAGTTTCTTCCACAACAGGGCAAAAGGGTGAGGGGTCTCCTGTCCGGTCCGTCGGTGAGGTCGGCGTGGCTACCGCTCCCGGCTTCTCCCGCTCAGTCCGCGTCTCCGCGACTGTATCCCACTCGGCTCCCTCCCGGCACGAGCCACATGGCTGAGAGAGCCCCGAATGACTGAAGAAACAGGCTATTTAAGCCCTGCTTCTACACTCCTCAGGTGCTCTGCATCTCCTCAATTGGCACGGGCCAGCTTGCCACAATCTATCTAAATAAATAGATAAAAGTTATGAATTACATTTCTTGAGTGCAATACAGAAATCTTCACTGACTGTCTTGTAATCTGAGTAATTTTCAATCGGAGTTGGAAAAACGTAATCCGTTTTTGTAGGCCTAATCATTAGAGCAATCTGTTAAGAATAGACCGTTCTCTCTACCCTTATGCAGAAGAAGTGGCCCGCCTGTGTACATTCATATACCGTATGTTGTGTTTCTGCACTTTCCTGTTGTGTTTATGCAAGAAAAGTTGTATTGTTGTAATGAGCAACCATCACCGGCAGGGGGCAGACTTACCCCGCTGCCATCAGCGTCTGACTTATTGTCTGTCTTCTGCCGGCCTGCCTATGGCTATGAGAGAGAGAGAGAGAGAGAGAGAGAGAGAGAGAGAGAGAGAGAGAGAGAGAGAGAGAGAGAGAGAGAGAGAGAGAGAGAGAGAGAGAGAGAGAGAGAGAGGAGAGAGAGAGAGAGAGAGAGAGAGAGAGAGAGAGAGAGAGAGAGAGAGAGAGAGAGAGAGAGAGAGAGAGGAGAGAGAGAGA